>NC_134496.1:58158172-58180672 GCF_040206685.1 Ascaphus truei | reverse complement strand
GCGCATTCCAGGTATCTGCCAGGTACATACTGGGTATTTGCTCGAATAAAGTGTGTCGGTGCAGTAACTCTTGTTTTTTTTGCAATTTCTCTGATCTTGGGGTGAATTTGCTGGGACGTCCACTCCTGGGAGATTGGCAACTGTCTTGAATGTTTTCCACTTTTGAATAATCTTTCTAACTGTAGAATGATGGACTTTAAATTGTTTGGAAATGGCCTTATAACCCTTCCCAGATTGATGGGCAGCAACAATTGCTTCTCTAAGATCATTGCTGATGTCTTTCCTCCTTGGCATCGTGTTAACACACACCTGTATGCTCCAGACCAGCAAACCGCTAAAACTTCAGCTTTTATAGAGGTTGTCACACTTGCTGATGATCAATTAATCAAGGGCTTTTGATTAGCAGCACCTGTCTGCTACTTAGCATCTTAATTTCTATGGAAGCAGTAAGGGTGTACGTCGTTTTTCACACACAGCTTCTCCATTTTGGCTTTATTTTTGTTAAATAAATCATGACCGTGTAATATGTCATGTGTTGTTCATCTGAGGTTGTATTTACCCAATTTTTAGACCTGCTAAGGAACAGATGATTGTTATTATGTCCTGATATGTAAAACCATAGAATTCACAGAAGGTGTACTTTCTTTTTCACACAACTGTGTATACAGTATATACATGTATATACAGTATACATAGAGTCCTGCCACATAAACCTAGAGCATGAGCTTTCGTGCTATGAGATAACTCAGAGTTGGGAATTTGCAAGAAAAGAAGTAAAGCATGGCTGCAAATCTGAAATCATTGTAACATAGTATATGTTCTGTTTATTCCTAATTTAGTGTGTGCTACATTTCATGCCATTAAGGAAGGGCATTCATATAATAGTAAATATTTTTTGTGTGAAATTTGTGTTTATGGGGGGGAGGAGGGGGGTGTGTTCCGGTTCATATTTTAAGAAATAAAGTCTCTGTTTATCCGTGTTAACGGGAAAAAATTGACATTTAAATACAATGTTTATCTGTGCATTTTTTAATTTCCATACTTCCTGTGTGTTATCTTTGAATCCCATATGTGACTGATTTGCTACGAGAGGCCTAAGGCCGCGCTTATAGTGTCGGCAACGAGACCAATGACGTCACCCGTCGCCACTAGCGAAAGTTATAATTCAGTTTTAAGCGACATCGCTGGCGACAAGGCCAGTGACGTCACAAAGGGGGCGGGCAGCACTCTCGGATTGGTTTAGAGACAGTTACATGTGGCGACTGTGTCTATAAAAATCAAATTTACCCGGCTTCAACATTTTTGGTTGCAACGATGCTCCGTCGCGCTTACTATAAGCTCTTGCGACGGAGTCAATGTATTTGTTTTGGAGAGACGTCGCGTTGCCAGGCACTATAAGCGCAGCCTAATCCAATAAGAAATGCTTAATTTCTTGCTTTTATCTGTTTTAACAAAAACAGATGTACATTCAGGTCATGGATGTGTAAAAAAAAAACAAATATATATGTTTTGAAGTTGTCTTCTCTGTTACTGCTTCTGACTCACAAAGCATCATAAAACTTCCATATTACAAATCATTTTAAGAAGGATTAGGCAAAAACAGTGTTAAGCAAGTTTTGAACAGACAATTAACAAAACATTACTGGCAAAAGTCTCATGTCAAAATCATAGCTACTGTAGCTCATTTAAAAATCAAACTAAAAAATGGAATACTACTTGACACACCAAGTTAACCATTAATAAATGTTATCACAATGTGCATGGCCTTGAATCTTTCCCATTAAGGACTTTTAAACACCAGAAATAAAAAGCCCATACCTTCACAAATGAATAGTTTGACCATGAGCCATCAGACCACCAGCCACTAGTTGCTTTAACTTTGGCTGTGCTTCTGGTGGGACTCCTTTTCACACTGTCACGCAGGTTAGTGAATTTGCCTTTGTTTTTAGAGGATGCAGGTAACGTTGATGAGCTGTAAGATCTTTGCATACTCAACACCTGCTGCAGTTGCTGATGAGGATGCTGTGTTTGGGAATGCTGTAGTCTCTGATGCAATTCTATTGTACCATTTCGGGAAAAATGTGCCATCTTAAGAGTCCCTGGGTCAAAAGCTTGGACTCCTGCTACTGCCACCACAAATCCAAAGCCATTACAGTATGTGGTGATAAATAATGTAACAAACCTTCAAACTTCATCTCTGGGACAAAAAAACACGTGCAGAATGTGCAGATGTGGAAGCAGACGAGGCAAATACTATCTTCGCCTGTAGCTCACTCGCCCTCTCTTTAATTAAAGAGCATCAATGGCACAACAAAGGACAAACCCGTTTCTAGGCATGAATAATCAATTCTTGGCACAGATTACTGCGTGGGTTACAAAGGTCAAATGACAAGGAAGCTATAACAAGGGGAAAACAGTCCTTTTGTCCAACAAAACGGTATAGCCACACTATAAAATAAAAAGTGCAGGTATAGATTCTTAGAGCAATTCCTCCTAAATTAAATATATATATTTTAAAATACCGATACTTGTTTGATTTCAATAAAAATTGTGTCAATAACCTACATTTAACTACTGCCATTGGTACACTTTGGTCCTAGGAGGGATTGCTCCTTTAATATCTCAAAAATAGAATCAGGACATTTTCAATCACTGGGAAAAATACATCTGTTCCTGTTAATTCTGCTTTCTAGAGAGTTTAATTTCAACAGTTATGAACTCTACTGCACTGTGTGTGTATATATATATATATATATATATATATATATATATATATATATATATATATATATATATATATATATATATACACACACACACTATATATATATATATATATATATATACAAACTATAAAAGCGCTATAATGAACAAAATCTAATAAAAATGACTCTAAAAGAACTTAAATATAACAGAAGGAACCTATAACACACTAATCCTGTAAAGAGAGAAATACCTGAACACAATAAAATATACTCAGTCCTTGTATAAAGTCCAAGCAAGAAATAAAAAATAAATGTTCCAAAGTGGAGATTTGGGAGTTCCTGGTAGCCTTCTCCACAAGGGAAACTGATCCCAGAGATAATCTGTAAAAAGATAAAAGGGAAGGGAAAAGAGAGGCGCGCTCTCCTGGTGTAATATTGCTTGAACAATTTATTACACTAATAAAATCAATTGTGGTTCAACTCACAAACAACGGCTGATACAGCTGGGAATGTCTGAGTATTATACTCAAATCTGCGAGCTATCAGTCGTTGTTTGTGAGTTGCGCAACAATTGATTTTATTAGTGTAATAAATTTTTCAAGCAATATTACACTAGGAGAGAGCGCCTCTCTTTTCACTTTATATATAATATATATATATATAAATAATATATATTATATCAATATATATATCAAGGCACCACCTTGAGAAAGGTCCCACTGGGGGACCGAAACGTCGGTTTTTGTGTCTTCTATCAAATATAGAAAATTTATGATTTACTTGCCTGCGTGCTGTCCCTTGATGTCGTGTTGCAACCAGTATCGTATGGTATGTATGTATGTATGTATGTATGTATAAATATATATATATATATATATATATATATACATACATACATACATACATACAGATACAGTGCTCGACAAATAATGATAACCACTCGCCCGTGGCGAGCCGTGCTGCAGCTCTATGAATTCCCCTGCTCGTGCCCAGGATTTTTTTTTTTTAAATAAATAAATAATCCCCCTCCGATTGGGTTAACGCGGGGAAGAGCCCCTTCCCCTGATCTCCTCCCCCCCCTGATCTCCTCCCCCCCCCTGATCTCCTCCCCCCCAGATCTCCTCCCCCCCAGATCTCCTCCCGTGAGTCAGGGGGGGCCCGGCCGGACGCCTGTTAATTACATTTTTTTTAAAAAAGTTTAAAAAAAATGGCGGCGAATCCCGTGGTCCCGGCGCGCATGCACAGGGCAAGCAGGGTGTCCTGCCCTCTGCGCTGCCTGTTCCCCCCAGCAACCAGAATCCCCCACACCCTTCCCCCCCCCGCTCCCCACGTGGGACGGAGGGGGAAGCCCAAAACAAGCGCCGCGCGCAATTCAGCCCCCCCGCACCCTCCCCCCTCCGCTCCCCACGTGGGACGGAGGGGGAAGCCCAAAACAAGCCCGCGCGCAACCCAGCCCCCCCCCCTCCATTCCCTACGTAGGACGGAGGGGGAAGCGCCAACACAAGCCCCGAGCGCTACCCAGTCCCCACCCGCTCCCAACTTGATACGGAGGGGGAAGCACCAACCCAGCTTCCCCCGTGCGCGCCTCCTGCGCCAGGCCGCCTCCTGCCCATGATCTCCACCTAATCTCCTGCCCCCGATCCTCGCTTGCTGCCCGGGGTGTCCGGGGAGCATGCTGCGGCGTCGGCCGTTTCGGGGGGAGGGGGGGGAGCTGCTGCTGCTGCCTTGCGGAGGCCCCCGCTGCGATGTGTGACCCTCCCCTGTCTTGCAGAGGCCCTCCTGCCATGTGGAGGGCCCACTGCCGTGCGGAGCCCCCACTGCTGCCACGTGCGACCCGGTGAGTGTGTGTGTGAGTGACAGACTCTGTGTCTGTGAGTGTCTGTCTGTGTCTGAGTGAGTGTGTGTCTGAGTGAGTGTGTGTCTGAGTGAGTGTGTGTCTGAGTGAGTGTGTGTCTGAGTGAGTGTGTGTCTGAGTGAGTGTGTGTCTGAGTGAGTGTGTGTCTGAGTGTCTGCGTGTGTCTGAGTGTCTGCGTGTGTCTGAGTGTCTGCGTGTGAGTGTGTGTCTGCGTGTGAGTGTGTGTCTGCGTGTGAGTGTGTGTCTGCGTGTGAGTGTGTGTCTGCGTGTGAGTGTGTGTCTGCGTGTGAGTGTGTGTCTGCGTGTGAGTGTGTGTCTGCGTGTGAGTGTGTGTCTGCGTGTGAGTGTGTGTCTGCGTGTGAGTGTGTGTCTGCGTGTGAGTGTGTCTCTGCGTGTGAGTGTGTCTCTGCGTGTGAGTGTGTCTCTGCGTGTGAGTGTGTCTCTGCGTGTGAGTGTGTCTCTGCGTGTGAGTGTGTCTCTGCGTGTGAGTGTGTCTCTGCGTGTGAGTGTGTCTCTGCGTGTGAGTGTGTCTCTGCGTGTGAGTGTGTCTCTGCGTGTGAGTGTGTCTCTGCGTGTCAGTGTGTCTCTGCGTGTCAGTGTGTGTGTCACCCTCTCCCTGTGTCGTCCCCGCCTTCTCCCTGTGTCGCCCTTTCCCTGTGTCGCCCTCGCACTCTCTCTGTCTCTCATTCTCTCTGTGCGTGGTCTGTGTCTCTGTGCGTGGTCTGTGTCTCTGTGCGTGGTCTGTGTCTCTGTGCGTGGTCTCTGTCTCTCTGTGCGTGGTCTCTGTCTCTCTGTGCGTGGTCTCTGTCTCTCTGTGCGTGGTCTCTGTCTCTCTGTGCGTGGTCTCTGTCTCTCTGTGCGTGGTCTCTGTCTCTCTGTGTGTGTGGTCTCTGTCTCTCTGTGTGTGTGGTCTCTGTCTCTCTGTGCGTGGTCTCTGTCTCTCTGTGCGTGGTCTCTGTCTCTCTGTGTGCGTGGTCTCTGTCTCTCTGTGTGCGTGGTCTCTGTCTCTCTGTGTGCGTGGTCTCTGTCTCTCTGTGTGCGTGGTCTCTGTCTCTCTGTGTGCGTGGTCTCTGTCTCTCTGTGTGCGTGGTCTCTGTCTCTCTGTGTGCGTGGTCTCTGGTCTCTTCTGTGCGTGGTCTCTGTCTCTCTGTGCGTCTCTCTCTTTTTCTGTGCGTCTCTCTCTTTTTCTGTGCGTCTCTCTCTTTTTCTGTGCGTCTCTCTCTTTTTCTGTGCGTCTCTCTCTTTTTCTGTGCGTCTCTCTCTTTTTCTGTGCGTCTCTCTCTTTTTCACTCTCTTTTTCTTTGCGTCTCTCTCTTTTCTGTGCGTCTCTCTCTTTTTCTGTGCGTGCCTCTCTCTTTCTCTGTGCGTGCCTCTCTCTTTCTCTGTGCGCCTCTCTCTTTCTCTGTGTCTCTGTGTCTCTGTGTCTCTGTGTCTCTGTCCATAGAAGGACAGGCCGCGCTGAGCCCCTGCATCCTCAATGAGGATGCCTTGAGAGGGGCTCACGCGAGCGTCCCCAGGCGTGCTGAGGCGCTGGAGTTTTCAGCCGACAGCCAAACTGTTTTTCAGCGCGCTGTCGGCTGAAAAAAAATCCAATCAGCGCGGAGCAGCTCAACGTCACGGCGCCGTGAAGTCGGCGCCGTGACGTTGACGTCGGTGCGTCGCAGGCGATTGGCCCAGCGACGTCACTGCCCCGCCTCCCTCAGTCTCCCCCAGCCTCCCGATCGCGCCCGCTGGCTCAGCGTCAGCGCGCCTCCGAACTGCTCACCCCTCTATGGCCCCAGCCTTAGTCTCTGTCTGTCTGTCTGTCTCCCACTCTCCCCCACACACTCTCCCACTCTCCCCCACACACTCTCCCACTCTCCCCCCACGCACTCTCGCACTCTCCCCCACGCACTCTCCCCCACGCACTCTCCCCCACGCACTCTCACACTCTCCCCCACGCACTCTCACACTCTCTCCCCCCACACACACTCTCTCCCCCCACACGCACACTCTCTCCCCCCACACGCACTCTCTCCCCCACACGCACACTCTCTCCCCCCAAACGCACACTCTCTCCCCCCACACGCACACTCTCTCTCCCCCCACACGCACACTCTCTCTCCCCCCACACGCACACTCTCTCTCCCCCCACACGCACACTCTCTCCCCCCACACGCACACTCTCTCCCCCCACACGCACTCTCTCTCTCCCCCCACACGCACTCTCTCTCTCCCCCCACACGCGCACTCTCTCTCCCCCCACACGCGCACTCTCTCTCCCCCCACACACCCTCTCTCTCTCCCCCCCACACACCCTCTCTCCCCCCACCCCCCCCCCCACACACACACTCTCCCCCCCCCACACACACACTCTCTCTCTCTCTCTCCGCCCACACACACACTCTCTCTCTCTCTCTCTCTGCCCCCACACACACTCTCTCTCTCCCCCCCCACACACACACTCTCTCTCTCTCTCCCCCACACACACACTCTCTCTCTCTCTCCCCCCCCACACACACTCTCTCTCACCCCCCACACACACTCTCTCTCCCCCCCACACACTCTCTCTCTCCCCCCCACACACACTCTCTCTCTCCCCCCACACACACTCTCTCTCTCTCCCCCCACACACACCTCCCTCTCCCCCCACACACACTCTCCCTCTCCCCCCACACACACTCTCTCTCTCTCCCCCCACACACACTCTCTCTCCCCCCCCACACACACTCTCTCTCTCCCCCCCACACACACTCTCTCCCCCACACACACTCTCTCCCCCCACACACACACTCTCTCCCCCCACACACACCTCCCTCCTCCCCCCACACACACTCTCTCTCTCCCCCCCACACACACCTCTCTCTCCCCCCACACACACTCTCTCTCTCCCCCCCACACACTCTCTCTCTCTCCCCCCCACACACCTCTCTCACTCTCCCCCCACACACACTCTCTCTCTCTCCCCCCCACACACACTCTCTCCTCTCCCCCCACACACACCTCTCTCTCTCCCCCCACACACACTCTCTCTCTCTCCCCCCACACACACTCTCTCCTCTCTCTCTCCCCCCACACACACACTCTCTCTCTCTCCCCCCACACACACTCTCTCTCCCTCCCCCCCACACACACCTCTCTCTCTCCCCCCACACACACACTCTCTCTCTCCCCCCACACACACTCTCTCTCTCCCCCCCACACACACTCACTCTCTCCCCCCCACACACACTCTCTCTCTCCCCCCACACACACTCTCTCTCTCTCCCCCCACACACACTCTCTCTCTCCCCCCCCACACACACTCTCTCTCCCCCCACACACACTCTCTCTCCCCCCACACACACTCTCTCTCCCCCCACACACACCTCTCTCCCCCCACACACACTCTCTCCCCCCCACACACACCTCTCTCCCCCCACACACACCTCTCTCCTCCCCCCACACACACTCTCTCTCTCCCCCCCACACACACTCTCTCTCTCTCCCCCCACACACACTCTCTCTCTCTCCCCCCACACACACTCTCTCTCTCTCTCCCCCCACACACACTCTCTCTCTCTCTCCCCCCCACACACACTCTCTCTCTCTCCCCCCACACACACTCCTCTCTCCCCCCCACACACTCTCTCTCTCCCCCCACACACTCTCTCTCACCCCCCACACACTCTCTCTCTCCCCCCACACACTCTCTCTCTCCCCCACACACTCTCTCTCCCCCCACACACTCTCTCTCCCCCCACACACACTCTCTCTCCCCCCACCACACACTCTCTCTCCCCCCACACACACTCTCTCTCTCCCCCCACACACTCTCTCTCCCCCCACACACACTCTCTCTCCCCCCACACACACTCTCTCTCCCCCCACACTCTCTCTCTCCCCCCCACACACTCTCTCCTCCCCCCACACACTCTCTCTCCCCCCACACACTCTCTCTCTCCCCCCCACACACTCTCTCTCTCCCCCACACACACTCTCTCTCTCCCCCCACACATTCTCTCTCTCCCCCACACACACTCTCTCTCTCCCCCCACACTCTCTCTCTCCCCCCACACACTCTCTCTCTCCCCCCACACACTCTCTCTCTCCCCCCCACACACTCTCTCTCTCCCCCCACACTCCCCCCACACACTCTCTCTCTCCCCCCACACTCTCTCTCTCCCCCCACGCTCTCTCTCTCCCCCCACACTCTCTCTCTCCCCCCACACTCTCTCTCTCCCCCCACACTCTCTCTCTCCCCCCACACACTCTCTCTCTCCCCCCACACACTCTCTCTCTCCCCCCCACACACTCTCTCTCTCCCCCCACACACTCTCTCTCTCCCCCCACACACTCTCTCTCTCCCCCACACTCTCTCTCCCCCCACACACTCTCTCTCTCTCCCCCCACACACTCTCTCTCTCCCCCCCACACTCTCTCTCTCCCCCCACACATTCTCTCTCTCCCCCCACACACACTCTCTCTCTCCCCCAAACACACTCTCTCTCCCCCAAACACACTCTCTCTCCCCCACACTCTCTCTCTCCCCCCCCCCCCCACACTCTCTCTCTCCCCCCCCCCCCCACACTCTCTCTCTCCCCCCCACACTCTCTCTCTCTCCCCCACACACTCTCTCTCTCCCCCACACTCTCTCTCCCCCCACACACTCTCTCTCTCTCCCCCTACACACTCTCTCTCTCCCTCCCCCCACACACTCTCTCTCTCCCCCCCACACTCTCTCTCTCCCCCCACACACTCTCTCTCTCCCCCCACACATTCTCTCTCTCCCCCCACACATTCTCTCTCTCCCCCACACACACTCTCTCTCTCCCCCGGTAAGATCCCAGGCGGGATTGCTGCTTTAAATATTGTGAAGCGGGGGCATCCAGACACTAGTTAAGGGGTGCAGGAAACTAGTCATTCACATCTGGCTTTTTTTTTCTAGATTTGACATTTATACACACACATACAACAAGGGCTAATTGTAGTATAATGTAATACAATAAATAAACTAATGTCAAAAACGAATGTTCTTACTAGGAATTTATTCAATTTATTTCATTTATGGGTTTTTTTAAATGCGGGGCTGGGGGGCGGGATTAGAGGCGGGGTTGGGGGCGGGACTAGAGGCGGGGTTGGGGCGGGACTAGGTGGCGAGTAGATTTTTTGGTTCGGCGAGTAGATTTTTGGGTGATTTGTCAAGTACTATTTATATATATATACACATACGTTACCGTTCCAAGGTCTGGTAAAGCAAAAGACAGCAATCAATTGTAGAAAACTTCTCGAAGTGTATTGGTGAAAATAGTGGTACATCAAGAAACCCAACGTTTCGGTCCTCCAAAATGGGACCTTCCTCAGGGGAAACAATATATAGGGTTAGGGTTAGGGTTAGGGTTAGACCACTCGTGAGGAAGCCTTTGTGGGCGAAACGCGTTAGTGGGCTAATTTTAATTTTTGCTGTTGCTGACCCTGCCTGCCTTCAGTCTTATTTGGGACTATCAACACTGTCCAATATCTTGGACTTTATTTGTGGACTGTGCTGTGCTGATTGATGATTGCAGTGTTTCATTCTCAAGGAGCTGAGTATTTCTGTTTATTCATCTCTCCCTTTGTTTTTCCCATCTGTTTATATTTGTGTATTTGGGTCACTAAATGAACTATTTTTCATATATTCCCTGTTATAGCATTATACAATTGTATTAGGCTTACCCCTGTGTATCTGACACTCTCACTGCTATCAGTACAGCACATGTATATAATTTTTTTTTTTTCTGTATATATTCTCTCAGTTTTGCATTTTTTTGATTTATGATGTCTATTAGTCATTAACATCTTTTGTGACCGGCCGGTCTGTACTGCTGCACTGCGGGAAACTACTCTTTCCCTCAGTGAGCAAGGTTTCTCTTAGGGCATCGATTTTTTAGTTTTATTTTTTCTGGGTTTATTACACTGTGTTTTTGATCTTTTTTTTTGTGTCCACCAATTTATTTTTTAGACAGGCAGTCTCATCAGTCAGTTGTTTGTATTTCTGTTATCTTTTGGATTTAATTAAAGTACCCTTTATATTTTTGCAAATTATTGTCTGAGTGCTACTTTAGAGGTTTCTTTTTCTTCTGTGTTTATATATATATATATATATATATATATATATATATATATATATATATATATATATATATATATATATAGAGTAGCGACATCTTTTATTGAACTAAATGCCGGCGGCATGCCGTGATCTACCCCAGCTGCCGCCAGTAATAACCGCGCGCCGTCGCGTTTCCCCCACGCACCCCCCCTCCACTTCGCGCGCAATTTACTCCCCTTCCCGACCCCGAACCCGGCTCCTGCTCTGACCCTCTGCTTGCCCGCACCCCCGCTTACCTTAATTTGATCTCCAGGGGTGTCGGGGAAGCCTGGGGAAGCCTGGGGAAGCCGGGGAAGCCGGGCGCGCATGTGACTGTGACGTCACAGTGCGCCGCCACGCGCCGCGGCTACCCGCTTCCCAGACGCATGCAGCCGGCGCCTTTTGCTCGAATAAAAGCTGCCGCTGCTGTATATATATATATAAATGTAAATACAACTGTATGCTCATCTGCATGTCTTAGACAGGTCTGCAACCCCGCCTTTCACCATTATCACCCAGCACACAGCACTTCCACAGCAGCAAGGGATTCTGGGAAATGACATGCAAATGAGCACACAGTGCTATATATATATATATATAAATAAAGAAAAGAAACAGGCGCACACCTAGTGCATTAAAGTATAACAATTAGTTTATAGAACAATAAAATCAGTCAAATGCCCACTCACAAAAGTACAGGGTTTAAAAGCAGGTATGAGATAGGCTCTCATAAGCCAGTACTGCCGTCTGGTATCAGCAATGGAGTCCTCTCCTGTCTGCTCTCCGCATGGTCTGAGCAACCGGAAATGACGTCCCTCCGGTCGGGTGCACCGCACAGGAAATCCCTCCGTGAACTAGCACCTCCAGTTCCTTGCTTCTGGTCAGTGAGACATCAGGGGAAGAGGATCCAGCGTTTCTTTCCTCTCAGCCTCACACTGCCTGCAACGTTTAGCATGTAAATAATATATACACACACACACACACACACACATATTTTAGTTAGATGAATTATGACGAGAAATGCTCCTAATAAAGGAGCACGGACAATGAGTGCAGTACACAGACCCAGAAAGTGCATTGCCCTACTGCAAGCTTTTGCTGTGGAATCAAACTGAACACAATTGTAAAGACCAGTGCACAATGCAAGAAAGAAAACCTGAAAGTACATAGATAGCATGTTTCTCATTATATTGCCTCAAACATTTTTGACTGGTGTTTCCTTTAAGGTATACAAATATCTAGTTGCCAAAAACAAAACATAGTGGTATGATCCAATTATGATTTACAATAAACACAAAATGCTGAAATATCGCACAAAACGAGAGGGGTTTTTTCTCTCTCAAGGATGGCTCGAGCATACAGAACGTTCTATAAACAAACTGATCATATTATTAAAATGTGGCTAACATGTCATGCTATGCAGGTAGTGCTTATATCAGGTTACAAAAGAAAATGTATTTATCCGTTTCCACAAGAAAAATAAAAAAATACGTACGTATTTTCCTCCTATGAGTCTACAGTTGACAATGCCACTGAACATTCATTCATTATAGCAAACATTATGAAACCCAATCTTGACCTTGTAATAACTGTACTCAATTAAAAGTACATTATTTTGCACCATAACCCTATTTGGAGCATTTAAATCACTATTACAGATTGTTGTGAGGTGTACAGTAGTTTAATATCACCTGCTCATCATCCATGAGCATTAGTTTACACAAAATCAGAACTTGTACAGGTCAGGTGGGAGTTTGTAATGGAAAAGTGCATCTGTATGGAGGTATTCCTAGACTACCATATTCAGATTGCTGTTGCACTCATAGTAGTTTTTAGACTGCCACACAATATTTATTGCAGGGCAATAAAACATAAAAATATTATCAGATGTTAGGCTTTAATAGAGGGTTGACCCTCAAAACAACATTAACACCAAGAACATCTTTAGTTAAAAAAATTTACAAATAATAATAACTATATCGCATGATAGAAACATACTGTAGAGGCTATATTGTGTTTGTATGATGTTAGCTTCAAGATAGGGAAGGCTATAAATAACAACAAAAAAATCTGCAAAAATTGCACTTACGTTAAATTAGATTTAACTAATCATGAAGGCTTTTACAAGTCTAATCTGAGCTATTGCTTAATTTAAGGCATACTGTAAGCAGCTTGGGAGACAGATCAAAACACACCAGACTGCAATTAGAGGTTTGTTCTAATGCTACACAATACAATCAGAACTGACAGTAGTTCTTCTAATCACTGTGACAATGACATCACATCTGCAACAGATGTAATAAAGGCACACACAAGTTACTTACACAACTAATTCAACTTTCTGCTTAATAGAATGATCAAATAAGTACAATATTCAAGTGAGGTCCAATTAAGTTATGCATTTAGTGGTCTATAAATAATATTTGAGTATAATCGACAGGACTGAACAAGTCCGTAGCAAATAATGTAACATCAGTAGACAGCTGGCATCTAAATTTTTATGAGAGATCGTATTCAAAGTCAAACTACAACATAATATAGGTAACAATTTCTTAAAAGGGGTTGTCCCTTAGGATGAAAGTGAATTTTGGACAGTAGGGGGGTACAAAGGGATTAGTGGCCCCATGATGTAGTGACTACATCACAAATAGTCGCTTGTATTTTTAGAGGAGAGCGCAGGATGCAATCTGCAGTACAGTGTAATGGAAGGACTCCTCCTCACCTTCCCACATCAGTACGGAGCAATCTCGTGTCAGCTTAGGAGAAGCTGTCATATGACTGCGAGTGCCAGAGGGGCAGTGGCACTCTCGTGGAATTATGTCATTCATTACCCATGGAGACTGTGATGGCAGATACAATAGATTTATTCAAAAAAAGGTTGGACATCTTTTTAGATGGGAAAGGTATACAGGGATATACCAAATAAGTATACATGGGAAGGATGTTGATCCAAGGATTAATCCGATTGCCAATTCTTGGAGTCAGGAAGGAATTTATTTTTCTCCTTCTGAGATATCATTGGATGATATCACATTGGGGTTTTTTGTTTGCCTTCCTCTGGATCAATGAGTAAGTATAGATATAGGATAAAGTATCTGTTGTCTAAATTTAGCATAGGTTGAACTTGATGGACATACGTCTTTAACTAATGCCAAAGATCCCCATTAGTCAAATTAGTGTTTTTGGCATTAACCAAAATAAAATACACATACAGTATATACCATAAAAATAAAATACATTTGAAACAAAATCAATGATTGTCACAATATTGGGCTACAATTTAAAAAAAAAAAAAAAATAACAAATTTAAATACATAGGCGTGTGTATTGAAATATTTACTTAAGTCATTACAGACTTCTTGGGCATTAAAGCTGCAGTTCAGTCAATATCCTGCATGTGTGTGTTTTTTAATAAATCAGTTCTGTAGTAAGAAAAAATACTTTTAGCATTTTCTGTTTTAAAAAACAACAACTTTGAAAGACCAATTTTCTTGTATTCTATTTTAACAGCCATTTGCTAAGGCACTGCCCGTTCATGTCCTGTCACAAGCCCTGGCACACCCCTCTGTCAGCCCTGCCCTCCCTCTAGCACATGTCAGTGCAGGAGTGCTCATGAATATTCATGAGCTTCCACTGCCAGTCAAGCAGATTATAAACAAATCCCAGCTTTTAATATGTCACCAAATTTCGACCTATCAATACATGGAAAACGAATTGACCGGCAGCTATACAGTTCTTTAGCTAATTAGAGATTGCACACATAAAACTATTGAAGTAAAAAAATAAATGTAAAAAAAAAAAAAAAAAAGACTGAACTGCAGCTTTAAGACACTCCTTAAGAAAAGCAAAGTTAAGAAACAGAAAGCAAAAACATTGCTCACGCTGGTTTATTAAATAATATTAAGTTACTATAGCCCTATGCTCGTTTCTTCTTGAACTGGAACTTTGTGTATGGTCTTGTTTATAACCTTAAATGTTTTCGTCTTTATCCCTTTTTGTAACTGAAGGTTTGAGTCCCATTGGGAGAAAAGCGCTATATAAAGTTATTATAATTAACTATAAGCCACCAGACAAGTGGTTAAACTTACATGGGGAAAAAGAGGTTCAGGGAGACTTTGTATGTTTTGCTTCATATAAAAATAAAAAATATAAATGTACAAGATACCAAATGTTTTATTTATTTTTTAATTTTAAGTACATCCCTTCCCAAAAAATAAAGGGTCACTTGGATCTAAAATAAATGCAACTGGACCCTTTCAGTTGCATGCTTTTAAGAAGATCAGGGTATATAACCCATTATGCTCTATGGAATACATGTAATTTGTAAAAGTTTAAATTAAAAGAGGCATGATCTATAGCAGCGGTGCGCAAACAAGGGGGGCGCTAGATTTTCTAGGGTGGGAGGGCGCAGGAGTTAGAGGTCCCGCGCTCTCCCCCCAGGTATTTAAGAATTTAAGTTAAATTAGGGTTAGGGTTGGAGAGAGGAGGTTGTGCCCGAAGGGAACCCTAACCCTTCGGGCGATGCGTCGTCCTGGTAACCCGGGGTCAAATGACGCCACGGGCTCACGTGACCTCATGCTACCATGTGGATGTGATGTCTTCCTCAACCTCCGCCGCCGGCTGCTTCAGGCTGCGCTTATGGTGCCGGCGACGCAACGGCAAAACAAATGCATTGTTGCCGTTGCGTGCGCTTACACTGCACGAGACAGCGACAAAGCGACAGAGCGACAGTGCTACCAAAAATTTGGTTGTCACTGTTATTTGATTTTTTTCGGCGACGGTCACCCCTTGTGGCCAATCGAGAGCTTTTCCGTGCCTCTGGCTGCCCCTTTTATGACGTCACAGGCCTTGCAGCCAGCGACGTCGCCGTCACTATAATCGCAGCTTAAGTCTCTTCTGCTGCTCTGCTCCTGCAATTCTCCAAGAGGAAAACCAAGGGAGCAGAGCAAAACAGAAATTACCCGGCACCGGGTCCCAGCGCCTTGGGCCGGTTCCGGGTACTTTAAATATGGCCGGGTAGGCCTAGTACTTTCCAGGTACCTGGTACATCACTTGTTGTGACATTTATGCCCATTTTTCATGGGAAAATTGATCCAGTTTGTTGGGGATCGTCGATGGACTGTAATCTTCAAATCTCACCATAAATGTACGATAGGATTGATACCAGGACTTTGACTGGGCCACTCAAGAACATTAATTCTCTTCTTGTTCAACCACTCCAATGTGGCTTTGGATTTCTGCTTCGGGTCAGTGTTCTTCGGACATGTGAATTTCCTCCCCCAGTTTCAGAGTCTTAGCCGACTCAAACAGGTTTTCCTCAAGGCTTCGCCTGCACTTTGCACCACCCATTCTCTCCTCTATCCTGACAAGCTCCCCAGTCCCTGCTGAATCGTCCCCATAAACTTGATGTTGCCACCACCAACCTTGACAGTTGGGATGGTGTTGACTAGGTGGTGTGCAGTGTTAGGCTTACGCCAGGCATAATGCTTGGAATTAAGACCAAAAAAAGACTCATCAGTAATTGACTTGAGGGGCTGAATACTTGTGCAACCAGTAAATTTCACTTTTTTTCCAACCTTTGCCGACATTGAACCTCCTTCTCCTATGTGTTTAACCACTACAGCTTTGTAGCTTTGATTAAAAATAGTTTGTTTGAAGGAATGTGCATACATTATTTGTAATTTAACAGCTTGTGACATTGGTGGAGGGTGAATACTTCTGAAAACGTATGTATGTATGTATGTCTATAATTGTGTTGCAAGGTTAAGTAACTCATGTTGTCCACCACTGTTCTACAGGGTAAATGATGATTAACACCATTTACATACAAATCAAACAAGTATAAATAGTTCAAAGTAATTTTCGATACTTTTGTCTACATTGTACAAATGTGTTGGAGTCTTAGATTGTAAGCTCTCTGGGGCAGGGATTTCCTTTCCGATTGTGTGTTGCACTTCTTGTATTATAATTGCCTGTTCTGTATTCTCTTTTGTAAAGCACAGAGTACACTGTGGGCGCTATATAACGATACACAGGTCTAAAATCTTTACAAGTAAAGTGCTATTTTAACAATAAGATGTGTCTGTAATAAACAACCACTAATAATTTATTTAGAAAGTGTTCTCTATTAGCAGCCAGCTCTTAGTGACTATGGGAGGATGTGAAATGACGTTCTATGCCTAAGGGAGCTGGATACCAGCCACAAAAGGACACGTCAAGAGTGATTAGACATGCAGACAACAAATTAAATGCCGACTTAAAAAGCAAACAGATAAACTATGCTGTTTATTCTTTAGTTGCGATAACATCAGTTTGTACAGTAACGGTGAAAGCAGCAGCCCAGTGTAAGGGCTGTTATATAGTGTGTGCGGCCGTGCGCACGCGCGCCTGTTCGAAGGCGTGTGCACGTGCCGCATGCATTTTGTGTGTATACTGTGTATGCTGTGAGCTGTGAAGGTACTGTGTTTATGTGTGTATGTATATGTGTGTGTGTGCGTGTGTATATGTGTATGTATGTATCTATGTATGTATGTATGTATGTGTAATTTATTATTTATTAAAAAAACATTGGTAAAAATAAGATATTTATTACATTTGTGCAGACACACACACACACACACACACACACACACACACACGGCGCGAAAATATGATTTTCCTTCTCTTCCCTGCTGTCTGTCGGCTCCCCACTCCCTGCCGCGCGCGGCCCTTGTATAGAAGGGCTGGCTGACCTCAGCCATCTATAACTGCTGGGCACGCGCACGGAAGTATAGCACCAGCCTTATACAAGCCAAGAATCAGACCGTATTAGTAATATAATTTCTTGTGTAACACGGACTACACACGTTACGGACAATGCTGCACACAGTTTTTCAGATACACGTTTCAGCCCTATAAGGGATATGCAAAATGTTGGTACCTGATACAATGAGAAGGTGACTTGCCCAAATGTCATAACGGGCTAAACCCTGTTTACCGGCTTGAAATGCAGGCACATAACAACAAGGCGGTGACAACCAATTACAAAATACTTAGGCACACAGTTGCATTTAAGAGAGGCACGGTCACAAAGCCAGTTTAAAATAAAAGGTTTTAATCTGCTTCCTTAGAAAGATTCAAATCACTGATAAACTTAAACGGTTTATCTTAAAAAAATAAATTAAAAAAAAGTTATGCAGATGTAGCAGCCATTATCGCTCCCCCATACACCATTGCATAGCAATCTGACGAGCCCAAGAAAAAGGTGGGGATAACGCATTAAAACACCTGCCGGTGTGCGTCAGCAATAACACACGCTGTATCTCTAATTGTCCAATATATTATAAAACGGTGCAAATCAGCTCTTAACCTATTAAACATACCACTACACTTGGTTCACTCATGATACTTCTACAAAACTGGTCCATTTACTAGTCTTCAAGGAACCCCCTGTTTTTTTTTTGTTTGTTTTTTACACCTGTCAAATAATATCACATTCAACTTTTAACATAATTGTGCTCTTCAGCTCCTTTTGTTTAAACTTTCATTTGCTGCATGGTAGCATAGAACTCCCTATCCGCATGTCATTTGGGAACAATGTTAACTGGTTCCAACAGGGGAATGACGTAGCATATAAGCCTTCAACACAGCACTGCAGGCTTTCAGGCGATATACTGTATGTGCAATAAAATCTTAAAGGAAAACAATGCTTTGTAGGGATCCCAATGTCATCTGCTTTTTCACTTATGTAATGTAGAACATCTGAACGTTAATTGGCCTTTGAAGGAACATATCTTTAGACTAGTACCCAGAGTACCCAGAGACCGTCTACAGAACAACAAAAAGTTGATTAATGATGGAGCAAAACTGTGAACCCTACATAAATCACCGTGTTTATCGTTTCAGCAATTGCAATCACAGTACAGTATGTGCTTTTTTTCCCAAAGTAGAAAGTTAAGGGAAATTTAAAAACGTAGTTATACAATATTTTTTTCTGGGAAAATTGCAAAGATAAAGTTTCATATTGCACACAATAGAGAAAATAAACTGCTGTTTTACTGTGTTCATTAAATGAATGGCAAACCTTTATTGGAGAAGCACTGTTTACAGTGAAACAATGGAAAGTGAGTAAATGGTTTAATAATTCATAATAGTCACTACAATGAGTAGATGCTTCCTCTTCTTTATTCTAAGTAAAGTGGGTATTGAGTTATGGAATAACAACAAAGTACGTCATATACTATATAAGCGCTATGATGACATCTTCCTTTAATCGTCAGCTGCATCCCCTTTATATAGAATCAATTGACATAAAAGCCGACCATGTAAGCTGCAACCAAACACAGATGATTTTGTCCATGGTAACACACCATGGCAACACAAGAAGTCGTCTACCGAGACCCGCTTTCATGACAAGGTTATAAGATTAGCAGAAATTCTAAATAATTAGACTGCACTCGCAAGCCATGCTGTATATAGCATCTGAGCAGAGAATTTATTAAAGCTGCAGTTCAGTCGTTATTTTTATTTTATTTTATTTTTTACTTTAATAGTTTCATGTGTGCAATCTCTACTTAACTAAAGAACAGTATAGCTGCAGGTCAATCCGGTCTCCGTGTATTGATCAGCGAAATTTGGTGACAATTAGTGAAGGGATCTGTTTATATTTTCTGCTTCTGTCCGTCAGTGGAAGCTCATGAATATTCATGAGTCTCCCAGTGACGTGTGCTCGCTCCCGATCTGCTGCTGTGATGTGTCCCCCTTCTTCCCCGATCACCGTGGCTGCCTCCCTGCCCGCACGGGAGATGGAGGGGGATTGCGCTGCCCCCATTGGTGGGGGAAGGGGGGGAGTGGGGAGCGGGTGATGTGTCCCCCTTCTTACCCAATCACCGTGGCTGCCTCCCTGCCCGCGCGGGAGATGGAGTGAGTGTGTGTATGTTATATATAGTGTGTGTGTGTGTGTGTGTGTATGTTATATATAGTGTGTGTGTGTGTGTGTATATATATATGTGTATGTGTATATACACACACACACATATATATATATATATATATATATATATATATATATATATATACTGTATACACACACATCACATATACATATATACAGACACACACACACACACACACACACACACACACACACAAACCATAATACTGAGTTAAGTTATGGCGAGTAAAAAAAGTGACAAAAACCCTCCACAGGAAAGCAGACCTGCCTAAGACATGCAGATGAGCATACAGCTATATTTGCATATACAGTGCTCGACAAACCCGGTCGCCCACTCGCCAGGCGCGAACGGAAATTGGCCGGTGGCCAGCTACTTTTTCCCCCTGCTCTGCGCAATTTTTTTTTTTTTTTTTTAAATAAATAAATAAATACAAATATCCTCCTGGCTGATTGGCCAATTGGTCGTGACGCGGAATGGAGCCCTTCTCTGCAGGGGTAAGTAATGGCTGCTCCCTGTCTCCTGCCCGCGCTTCCCCCCTCATCCCCTCTAGTCTCCGCTCCTGTCGGGCAGGAGATGACAGCAGGGGATTTCCCCCCCTGTCCCACGGTTCCGCTCCTGTCCCTGTGGCTGCACGCGCGGGGCCGGAGATGACAGCGGGCGATGTCTCCCCCACCTCCCCTGTCCCGCTTGCCCTCCGGTTCCGCTCCTGTCCCTGTGGCTGCACGCGTGGGGCAGGAGATGACAGCAGGCGATGTCTCCCCCCCCCTCCCTGTCCTGCTTGCCCTCCGGTTCCGCTCCTGTCCCTGTGGCTGCATGCGTGGGGCAGGAGATGACAGCGGGCGATGTCTCCCCCCCCTCCCGTCCCGGTTGCCCTACGATCCCCGCTTTCCCCCAGTGCCCGTGGCTGCTCCCGATGCCAGCAGGGGTGTTCCCCTCGGTCCCCGTGGCTGTCTCCGCTTCCCCCTCCCTTTCCGCTCCCCCCCCCTCCCACAAATGTAAAAATAAATAAATAACAAAAAAATATCCTCCTGGCTGATTGGCCAATTGGCCGTGACGTGGAATGGAGCCCTTCTCTGCAGGGGTAAGTAATGGCTGCTCCTCGCGCGCCTCGTTCCCTGTCTCCTGCTCGCGCTTCCCCCCTCATCCCCTCAATCTCCGCTCCTGTCCCTGTGGCTGTGGCTGTGGCTGTGGCTGTGGCTGTGGCTGTGGCTGTGGCTGTGGCTGTGGCTGTGGCTGCTCGCGCGGGGCAGGAGATGACAGCGGGGGATTTCCACCCTGTCCCGCGTGTGCTCCGGTCCCGCTCCTGTCCCCGTGGCTGCACGCCCGGGGCAGGAGATGATAGATGGGAATGTCGTGTCCACCCCCCCAAACCCGCTTCCCCTCTGGTCTCTGCTCCTGTCCCCGTGGCTGCTCGCGCGGGGCAGGCTATGACAGCAGGGGATTTCCCCCCCCCTCCGGTTCCGCTCCTGTGGCTGCACGCGCGGGGCAGGCATGTTCCCTTCGGTCCCCGTGGCTGTCTCCACTCCCCCCTGACACCCCCCCCCCCCCCAACGAGAGAGAGTGTGAGTGTGTGTGTGTGTGTGTGTGTGTGTGTGTGTGTGTGTGTATGTGTGTGTGTGTGTGTGTGTGTATGTGTGTACACGTGTAGGACACCAGAGGTAGTCATCCCCCCAATCAGTCAGTCATCCCCCCACCCCACCCAGTCAGTCAGTCATCCCCCCCACCCCACCCAGTCAGTTATCCCCCACCCCACCCAGTCAGTAAGTCATACCCCCACCCAGTCAGTAAGTCATACCCCCCCACCCAGTCAGTCATACCCCCCACCCAGTCAGTCAGTCATACCCCCCGACCCAGTCAGTCAGTCCCCCCCCCCACCCAGTCAGTCAGTCCCCCCCCCCAGTCAGTCACTCCCCCCCACCCAGTCAGTCAAAAGTCAGTCATCCCACCCCCCTGCCCCCTGCCCAGTCACCCCACCCAGTCAGACAGTCAGTAATCCCCACCCAGTCAGACAGTCAGTAATCCCCACCCAGTCACAGTCAGTAATTCCCACCCAGTCAGACACCCCGTCACCCCACCACCCCACATCACCCCACCCAGTCACCCCATCCAATCACCCCATCCCCACACCCAGTCACCCCATCCCCACACCGTCACCCCATCCCCACACCGTCACCCCATCCCCACCCCGTCACCCCATCCCCACCCCCAGTCACCCCATCCCCACCCCCAGTCACCCCATCCCCACACCCAGTCACCCCATCCCCACACCGTCACCCCATCCCCACACCGTCACCCCATCCCCACCCCCAGTCACCCCATCCCCACACCCAGTCACCCCATCCAGTCACCCCATCCCCCCACAGTCACCCTCTCTCCGTCTCTCACTCTCCCTCTCTCGGTTTCTCCCTCTCTCGGTTTCTCCCTCACTCTCTCTCACCCTCTCTCCGTCTCTCTCTCACCCTCTCTCCGTCTCTCTCTCTCACCCTCTCTCCGTCTCTCTCTCACCCTCTCTCCGTCTCTCTCTCTCACCCTCTCTCCGTCTCTCGTCTCTCACCCCTCTCTCCGTCTCTCTCTCTCACCCTCTCTCCGTCTCTCTCACCCTCTCTCCGTCTCTCTCTCTCACCCTCTCTCCGTCTCTCTCTCTCACCCTCTCTCCGTCTCTCTCTCTCACCCTCTCTCTCCTCTCGTCTCTCTCTCTCACCCTCTCTCCGTCTCTCTCTCTCACCCTCTCTCCGTCTCTCTCTCACCCTCTCTCCGTCTCTCTCTCTCACCCTCTCTCCGTCTCTCTCTCTCACCCTCTCTCCGTCTCTCTCTCTCACCCTCTCTCCGTCTCTCTCTCACCCTCTCTCCGTCTCTCTCTCACCCTCTCTCCGTCTCTCTCTCTCACCCTCTCTCCGTCTCTCTCTCTCACCCTCTCTC